>NC_050175.1:5280553-5323053 GCF_008315115.2 Sander lucioperca
CCCATAAGACGCTAGCATTCTGCTAATGAATGCTGATTGGTCAGTGAAGGACAGATTACGATCGGAGATCCCGCTTGACGGCATCCGAAGCAGAACCAGAATGCCAGAGTGAATATTTCGGCGTGGTCTTTAAAACATTAGCAGACCTCTTTCTAGCACGTGTATTGACAGGGAGAGTCTAACCTGTCAGCTGTGTTGTCGATGCCTCGAGAGAACAAAGGAAGTGACTCAGAGCTCGCCGTAAAGCAGAATCTCTGGCCGTATATGTGTATGACGTCATTGACATTTTAAAAGGCTTTTTAGAACAAAAAAGCCACTTTAAAAAAATCTAACACGCAGCAGTGTGTATTTTCTTAGCCTCCCCTTTCAAATGCAACATTCAAATTACTAGACAAAAAATTATATCCTGAGAAAAGTGGATTTTGAGGGGTATAGCTCCATAGAGTCCCATTCATTCTGCACTGGCCTGTGAGCGCCCCCTATATGGAACTCTGGTGGAACTGCAACCAGTTCAGAAGCCGGAAGTAACGAGAGAGTGGAACTTCTTCCCTTATTAGAAATTCTTTGCTTTAATGCAGAGGTGCCCAAATTCTTTCATATGAAGGGCCAAAATGTATCTGGATGAAAGGCCACAGGCCAAAAATAAATGTCGATGTTGAAGAATACTGTAATTCTTGCCATTTTCCATAGATGTACGTATGTAATTTAAATGGGAAGTTTACCAGCACTGTGCACTACATTGCCGTTAAACTCAGATTACGTACTTTTTAACTGCACAAAATGTATGTTTCATAGTCATTACTTTTAAAATAAGAGGAGAATAAGCATGAGCCTGTCAAATCCATGGCGGGCCAAAACAAAGAGAGCACGCGGGCCCCAAATTGGGCGGCTTTGCTTTAATGCCTGTCGGGCTCGGACAGAAAAATGCAGCTCGATACGCACTCTAATGTCCACACTCAACGGTTAAAACTGTTTTCCGGATATTCGTAGTGCTGCATTTGTCCATATTTTGTCAGTGTAAAAAAACTATGTACCCAAGATAACAAGTGTAAGTACAGAAGTGTAAGTACAGAAGTGCTCCGTGGGCGTTTTCACAGCCATATCTTTATAAATAGTACAACAACGATTCAAACAAATGCATCTCTGGAGCTTTTTGTCTCGACTGGAACCAGGCACGATTACATGCTGTGAGCTCCAGACGCCCCTAAACAAGTGCATCACTAAACACTGTCACACATACAGAATATGATGAAATGGTTTGTACTTTATGTGTGTTTGGTCCCAGTAGTGTTAACTCTGGAAAAAAAGTGTGTCCAGAGGCGGTTTGAAGCGTCAGCATGCTCTGTAAGTCTTATGTGGACTCGTTGTTTCCAGGCCAACAGTGTGGGAGCTGTCCGGCACACAAAACTGTGGTGTTTGAAATTGATTAACTCATTTAAATTCATGACTGCTGCTTATTTGAGGCAAGACAAAGAAGAAGTGCCTTCAGCAGGAACAAGGACAGCAGATGAATAAATCACACACAATGGCTTTCTTTTAATACACCAATGCACGGTGTGATAGTTAAATTGGTTATTTTTCTGCAGGACCCAGGACAGCGCTGCTCTGCGGAACATCAAGAGATGAGCTCAGGTCCAGGCGATCATTTGGATAACTAACGCTTCAGATGTTTTCATTAAATGCCGAATGATTTTGACAAAATGTGACGAAGTGGCGGCTGGACTGTTCCCGCCCTGCGGTCTGAGTGACGGCCAGCAGCTCTGTGTTGTGACATCATGCTGACTCGACTCATTAGACTAATTGAGCAGCATAGCGTTGTCCGACCAGAGGCTTAGTGAGCAGCGGGGATCCACCCACCAACACATCAATAACACATCTGGCTCACACAGAGTTGAGACCAAACTTTTTCGAGCCTGTCCTACCCCTGAAAAAACGCTCCCAGAGGTAGTTTGTTCGAGCAGTAGTCTCGCCAGACCTTCCTCCACAGCGCTGCGGAGGAAGGTCTGACTAGTCCACACAGCATTCCTGGATGGGAGAAAACATGCTCTGGTTTATTGGTATTTCTTTAAACCAATCACAATCGTCTTGGGTGGCGCCAAGCACCGGATGGAGCCACAGTGCCTCTGCTAAATAGTCTCAGGAAGGAACTTGTTTTGGTGAAACATTTGAACGTTCAAAAGTAGTTTTAGTCGTGCAACAGAAAACAGATTGGACAGATAGTCTAGCTAGCTGTCTGGATTTACCCTGCAGAGATCTGAGGAGCAGTTAACCATAGTCCTCACAAATCCACCGGAGGTTAGAACGCCAACACAGAGACAGAGGAAGGGGACGGACATCCGGTCGAAAAGAAGGACATACGGTGGTATTTCGAGTTGCAACGGGGCAATCCCAGAAGTGGAACGTCGTGGTTATGACCTATATTTAGGTTTCTAGTGGCGGCACCTTCTAGTGACCGTAGTAGTTCTGACGGGAGCACAGCAGGAAGTAAGGTGAGGAAGTATAAGAGCGCCAAATGTCCTCGTATGGAGGTAGGTTGGGGGGGTGGATAGGTCAAACAAACACAGGACTTTCACCCAGGAGACCGGGGTTCATGTCCTTCGTTAACATAATGAAGTAATGTAATGTAACTTTAAGTTAATTAATGTTTGATTTGAACCTAAACCATGATCTTTTTCTAAACTTAAGTAGCTTTGGTGCCTAAACCGAACCAAACTGCAACCGTTTCACAACGTTAGCGGCCTTTACGTTCAAAACCGGACATTCTCTGGTTTAGATATAAGGTCGTATTTCTGCCACCGCTAAGGGTGCTAATTTATAAAAATGGGTCGTATTCAGGGCTTGACACAAGCACCCGCTACCCAGTAAATGTGGGTAAAATTTGGCAGTGGCAGCTAACACTTTTACAAGCCACTTTGGCGGTTGGCATTTGTAAGGATTAATGCTCGACAAGGTGTCCATTGGGCGAGGCAAGAATTAATTGTTTTACCCACAAAACTGTTGCGTGTTTTGATCGTTCATCAAATCGTTCGCCACTGTCGTTACAGCTGTGGTGTGGACTCCACCACCCACTGGAGTTAGAACTATTTTTAAAACTATACATTTATAGTAATCGTTCTCGTGTGGATGGCCCTTAAAGCGATTTGTCCGATAAGGTAGAAAGGTGCTTAATAAATGAAGTCCATTTACAATTTCACTAAAACAATGCATTCGTAATGGTGAACAGTAACATTGAGAATCATCACATTACTGTTGAGTACAGCTTAAAGTCCCTCCTCTCTTCTGCTTCCACATACAAACTACTGACAAACTATCTTTGTGGTCCAGTTCTCTTCGTGTTCACAACGAGCTCAGATGGAGAGTGCGTTTAGCCTCAGGACTACACAAGTCTGGGACTACACAACACTGCAGCTACACCACCCACTTACTTCTGAAGCATCAATACAACTTCCTGTTTACCTCCGGCATCACTTTCCATGACAGCCTAACCAAGGACTGGAACTCTCTTCATTGCCTATTCATACTTCACTGAACGCACTGAGCAAACATGACAGGGAGCGAGGCGATGATAGTGCCAATATTTCAGGAAATGAATGTCATCGTCTCTTTCTTATCCAGCCACAGCCGTCACCACACCCTCTGCCTCTCTGTCTTCTGCGTGTCAGCTCAGATTAATGGCCTGTAGAGAGGTGCAGGGGAGGGATGTTATCCGCGGCGTTTCACAGAGTTAATCTCGGCAGCAGCGTGTTGTCAGCACAGTCTATGTGAGGCGATTTCCCCCGGGGAGGTCTCGTATCTCTCTCTCTCCTCCACCTTCTCTCTTCTTCCTCTACTCTCTCTGTCTGTTTGTGAGAGAAAGATACGACAGAGATTTATATAGTCCCGTACTTACAACAACAACAACAACAGAAGCTAATCATTTTTGTTGCAGAGGTGCATGCTATTTACTGACATACATGTGTACTATTCCTATTGACCTGACACAAACATGGGCAGATAAAAGCAAGCTAACAAATGATGAAAAGATGTCTCTGGAGCCCATAAAGGAACATGAGGATTTAGTTTTTCTCATGCACCTGAGATACTCTCTGGTGCGCACGAGAAACGAGATACTTAAGTAATAATAATAGTGATAACATTAAGTCATAGCAAAAATCCTTTATACTAAATTTCATTTCAATTGCATTTCAAGCAGCGCCAACGTTATGAACCGGTCCACACTTCCTGTCTCCTAAAGGCGCGTGGCCTCGTTTCAACGTGTAGTGAACGTCGTGTGGATGGATGAAAAGTTATATTTGAATAATGTATTAATATGTTCTTTTGCTAACGTTAGGTATTTACACAGCTAAAAGACATATTTATCATCTCAGAGATTAGTTTTGTTATGGCGGTCATGAATGTTAGCTGACGTTAGCTTCTCTGTGTTGCCAGATCTCGCGAGAGTTCGGTCCTGAGACAAAAACAAAGTCTCAAACAAAGTAAATTTTCTCCTGATGTGTCCGTCTGAAAAATGCCATTTTAGAGAGATATGTGGCTCGTGAAGAATGGCTCCAATATTTACTTTGGGCAAAATATTCGCTCATAATATGTGTTCACGTTCACTTCTCCCGTTGGAGTCAAACACTCAGGACGTGCCGCTAGTCTCCTAAAGAGGCGTGGCCGTGGTGGAGCCCACGTGACGCAGATACAGGAAACTACTCCAAGTCTCGGTTCTAATCTGTCTCTGGTAATAGTTCAATCTACACAGCTCTATCAAGAAGGAAATATCTCGCCATTCCAAAAGTAGTACGGTTGTGTCTAGAAGGACTACACCTACAGTACAGCCGGAAGTTAGGCAAAATTATGCAAAATCAAATACAATATAATAATATAATTGTAATACTTTCACCCAGGAACCGCGTGTTTGTGTTTTAATCCAAACCACAATCTTTTTCCCAAACTGAACTTTGGTGCCTAAACTGTCTTCGCCGCAGCGCCATCCTTTTTTTTCCACAACCAAAATGTACCTGATAGTGTCATCAACGAACTTTAAGGTAGGCAACTTAAAGGTAACTGTTAACCAATTTTCATGCTGTGAATGTGAAATATTATATATGTTATTATACTTTAGCCACATAATGTTGGCAGTACTTTGTTAGCATAATTTTGCTAGCCTTAAATTGTTTTCTCGTGAGCATGAGGTACTTTCACGTGCTCACGAGAAAAGCATCTTGTGCGCACAAGAAAAATCTAATTCCCATGTCCCTTTAGGGTGCTCCGTAGTACAGTCTGTTGGCTTTACAGGAGCTGTTTTATTTCCACACTGATGGGACCAGAACACTGGGACTGGAAGACAATTATTGTCATTGTAGTCCATATGGGAGCGTGCCTATATTCCTACAGCCCTGTGTTCCTTCATTTCTAAGACTTTTTTCCAAAATTAGGCCCTATGTTCCCACAGCCCTATGTTCCCACAGCCCTATGTTCCCACATTTCTAAGATTTTTTTCCAAAATTAGGCCCTATGTTACCACATTTACTTTTTCATAAATTTGTATCAGATTTTATCCCCCTTTCTCCCAATTTGGTAGCCAATTACACTTAACCTATTATCCAGTAACAATGGACTACAGATGGAATGTAAACCTAACCCTAACATAGGGCCTAATTTTAAGAAAAATCTTAGAAATGTGGGAACATAGGGCCTAATTTTCAGTGAAAAATTAGAACATACGCTGACCCCGTCCATATCCACGACGTTCCACTTCCGGGATTGCTCTGTTGCCGCCGGAAATTCTGTCGGATGTCCCTCTTTTCAGCCAGATGTGCGTGCCCTTCCTCTTCCTTTGTGTTGGCGTTCTAACCTCTGGTGGATTTCTGAGGACTATGGTTAACTGCTCCTCAGATCTCTGCAGGGTAAATCCAGACAGCTAGCTAGACTATCTGTCCAATCTACTCTGTGTGTAGATTGACTTTTGAACGTACACACGTTCCACCAAAACAAGTTCCTTCCTGAGGCTATTTTGCAGTGGCACCGTGGCTCCGTCTGGCGCTTAATGCCACCCAAGACGATGTGATTGGTTTAAAGAAATACTAATAAACCAGAGCATGTTTTTCTCCCATCCAGGAATGTTGTGTGTGGCTGTGCAGACCTTCCTCCGCCGCGCTGTGGAGGAAGGTCTGGCAGAGTGAGACTTGTCATTGGGATCAGCAGAGGACAGAAAAACAACACCAGTGGATGGTAGTTGGTGGGGGGGATTACTTTCAGCAGCTATTTAATTGTGTGTTCATGAGGGGTGACTGTTTGCTTAATCTGAATTCAGAAAAGCAATTATCATGGCTTAATGTCTACAGCCATGTTAGCGGCCCTATGAGGCTGTAATGCTCATTATACACCAACACTAAACTGCTTGATGGGTGAAAAATAGAGTCCTTTTTCTAGAGAGGTAGAAACTGTAGAGTTTGTCCTACGTTGCACTTGAAAAGTTCTGAATGGAAAGGGTTTATCATCTACCTGTCCTGTGTTTCAGTCGAAATGCGTTTAAACACCGGCGGCTTGACATTCAACAACGTGAAAACAATAGCCTGCGAGCAGGGTCCAAAATTAACTTTTTGTCCACCAGCCAAATTTGACCAGCCCCTCAATAGATTACCATTGTTTTTTTTGGCTGGTGGGTGAAGCCACTTGCATATTTTACCAGCATTTGGCTAGTGGATGGTGCTAATTTTGGACTCTTTGGAATATTTCATCAAAACTATTCATTATGGCAGCGATGTAAGTTTTAGATTCCCACCAACCTATCTATCCAAGGCTGGTTTCGGACATATTTTAGGAGGTCAGTGGGACAGTTCATTTAGAAACCTGATCATGACTGAATAACAAAAAAAAAAACTATATTCCAGGTCATTGAATTGGGTGGGAAAGTGGGAATGCTGACAATTATACTTAGAGTTAGGGTAAGGCAAACAGTAGTCTGTATCCACACCGTTTCATTGCCGGAAGATCCGCCGGATGTCCAGCCCGGTCTCATGGCAGTTCGTGTAAATGTGATGTTATTTTTAATCTATTGATTCGTGTTCATGGGGACGTTTTTCTCATTTTTTACGTGGTGGCCAGCAGGAAAATGTGAAGTAATGTATTTCAATGGGAAGCATATTTCGTGGTCACAGCATGAAAATGGTAGGGAGTAGTATAAAGAGCCGAAAATCCGCGTAGGGAGGTTGGTCGGGGGGGGTGGATGGGTCAAACATCACAGGACTTTCACCCGGGCGAGCAGGGATCGCGTGTGGCGCTTTGTTTCCCGGGGATCACGTGGCGTTTTGTCCCGTGTGTTATTGTGGCGTGTCCCCCGCGTCCGTCTCCCGGCGTGTAAGGCGCCCTTTCCCCGTTGGGTTTCTCCTAAACCCAATCTCCGCCATCGCGTTATTGTGGCGCGTCCCCAGCGGGCCGCCTCACGGCTTATGGAGCGTCATTTTCGGCCGTCTCCCAGCCGCCTCCCGGCATCCTTTACCCGAGAAAATAACGTGACAATACACACGTAAAAAACGAGGAAAACGTCCCCATGAACACGAATTAATAGATTAAAAATAACGTGACATTTACACGAACTGCCGTGAGACTGGGTTGGGATGTCCCTCATTTCGGCCGGATGTCCGTCCCCTTCCTCTTTCTTTGTGTTGGCGTTCTAACCTCTGGTTGATTTGTGAGGACTATGGTTAACTGCTCCTCAGATCTCTGCAGGGTAAATCCAGACAGCTAGCTAGACTATCTGTCCAATCTGAGTTTTCTGTTGCACGACTAAAACTACTTTTGAACGTACACGTTCCACCAAAACAAGTTCCGTCCCGAGGCTATTTTGCAGAGGCACAGAGGCTCCGTCCGGCGCTTAGCACCGCCCAAGATGATTGTGATTGGTTTAAAGAAATGCCAATAAACCAAAGCTGCCATCCCAAACTCCCATCCGGGAATGCTGTGTGGACTAGCCAGACGGTCTGGCAATGCGAAACTAGGCGAACAGTGATTACAGGGATTTAGAAAAGGCACTGCAGCTGCAGAAAAAATAACCTATTATTAATTTATTTTAGACATTTTTGTAGGAACTGATCAAACCGGCTGTGACACATTTCCTGCAGTCTGAAAACCACATGGAAGACAAAGGAGTTCTACACTACAAAGGCAATTAAATGACTTCAAATTGAAACATATTAATACATATTATAAGACCCCGTTCAAAGCTGATTGCTGTTAAATTGACTGTCCTGTTCTGTCCGCAGTTTATTCAGCTGCAGGCAAGAGAGTCATTCAGTGAATCCTAACCTGCTGAGTTTTTCATGGAAACAGAGGGAGGTAAAGACATGTTCTTTTAGAATAATGAGATTTAATTATATGTGAATATAAACGGTATATTTGAAATATAGAAACTGTTTTACCAATTAGCAACCAAGGCAAGCTAACGCTCAGTAAAGAGAGTCTCCCAGCTAGTGTTAGTTTTTTTCCCACTGTTGTGTTTTTGTTCGTCTTCATTAAAGATACAAATGATTTTCCAATAGAAATAGTATGGGCTCAGCCCTATGTTCCCACATTTCTAAGATTTTATTTTTAACTGAAAATTTGGCCCTATGTTCCCACAGCCCTATGTTCCCACATTTCTAAGATTTTTCTTAAAATTAGGCCCTATGTTCCCTCATTTCTAGGACATTTTCAAAATTAGGTCTTGTGTTCCTACATTTCCCTTCAATCTAAGCCCTATCCTCCCACAACATTGTTTAGGGTTAGGGTTAGGGGGATAGAATCTGATACAAATTTATGACAAAAGAAAATGTGGGAACATAGGGCCTAATTTTGAAAATATTCTTAGAAATGTGGGAACATACAGCTGTGGGAACATAAGCACGCTCCCAATGGTATATCTTCGCTAACGGGCAGAAACCATAATACCATAACCAGTAATTAATTTTCTTATAAATCAATGCTGTTGGGCACCCTTTACGTCTGTCTGTGGCTTTTACAAATACGGTATTTAAACAGTGACCAAGCGATTTCATCTGACTTCGTCCGAGGTAAATAGCTCAATAAAATGTTTTCAAATTAGCCTTTTTTCATTTCCTGAAAAACAACATTGTATGTCCATGTTTTGGACATACAAGGTTTTTGCCCGACAGCGAGGATATTTGAAATATAGAAACACTTTTTACTACTTAGCAACCAGGCAAACACTCAGTAAAGTCTCAGACTGTCTTGCTTGCAGTCTTGCTTTTTCCCCTGTTGTGTTTTTGTTCTTCTTTAAAGTTACAAATGATTTCTTATGCATGGTTTTAAGTATTTTGTCCTGATCCTGTGGCGTACACACACACTCAGTGAATAATTGAACTGGAGACGAGGCCGAGAAGGCATCCCTTGAATGGATTGGAGGGCTTATCTTGTTGTCCTGTATTTGAGCCATGCCTGCTAGATTACGACATCTTTTCTACCCTGTAATCACAGACAATCCTGTTATCTGAAGGAAGGAAGCCGGGATGTAATAGCGCTGTCAGGCTGTGAGCACCTTCCCTTGCAGCGTCGGCCGCTGTTTGTTTGTGTTGCGTTTGTGAAATGCAACACAGGCGACAAGAAACGTCTCCGCCGGCAGCTTGAATCAATACACAAAGATTAGAGCATAAATATGTACTGTAAAACACGGTATCTCCTAACAAGTATTGTGTGTATCAGAGACTGATATATCTTCTCTGTGCCATAGAGCGCCACATCAGTGAGCTACACACTGCAGTTTATTCTGACTCAATCACACACACACACACTGCCCTGCTGCCTCAAATACTCACCAGAGAACCTAATGTGGATTAATCGTTCATGTAGTGAGGATCGCTATCTGTTTCTAAACACACAACGTTCAAAGTTGGCCCCGACTCAACGAGCCTGAGAAAAGTAAGTTAAAGGACAATTCCGGCGCAAAATGAACCTAGGGGTTAATAACACATGTAACAAGTCGACCGTTCTCTGGGATATGTTTACATGCTAATCGAATATGACCAGTTTTAGCGCAAACCGCTAATTAGCTTATAACGCTAGTCGTCGGGGCACGCGAAAGTAAAAACCCCATCGCTATTTCTACACCACTAACAAGGCTCAAAATAGCACCACACTTCCACGGTAGCATAATGAGGGTCCCTACATGTAAACCAAAGCATTGAGATCTTTGTAAGTGTACAGACAGTTTATTAAAAAGATAGTTTAGAAAGACAGTACCGTTCACGTATACAGACAGGCGCCATCTTGGGAAAACAGTCACGACCAGTCGAACGATGAATGCCGTGCTTGAGCTATGTTACTGGTTGCACCAAAGCCCGTCTACGGAAAGCCGTTCCACTCCCTATTCAGCCCCATTGTACCGAATTTGGTTGCAGTTCCACCAGAGTTCCACTGGGGGTGATCACGGTCCAGTGCAAAATGAATGGGACCCTATGGAGCTAGACAGCTAAATGAATGGGAGTCTATGGAGCTAGACGGCTAAATTTGTCTCTTTCGCCTGATTGTCGTTGAGAAATCTTAGATTTGATTGTAGTTTTTGCAAGTTCAACATGGATTATAGGTTGAAAGTTGAATGAACGAGTACTTATGTCCTTTTGATTTCTTACAGGTTGAGTCGTTGTTGCCCATAACACGCTAGCATTCTGCTAACGAAGGACTGATTACGATCGGAGATCACGCTTGACGGCATCCGAAGCAGAACCAGAATGTCAGAGTGAATATTTCGGCGTGGTCTTTAAAACATTAGCAGACCTCTTTCTAGCACGTGTATTAACAGGGAGAGACTAACCTCTCAGCTGTGTTGTTGATGCCTCGAGAGAACAAAGGAAGTGACTCAGAGCTCGCTGTAAAGCAGAATCTCTGGCCGTATATGTGTATGACGTCATTGACATTTTAAAAGGCTTTTTAGAACAAAAAAGCCACTTTAAAAAAATCTAACACCCAGCAGTGTGTATTTTCTTAGCCTCCCCTTTCAAATGCAACATTCAAATTACTAGACAAAATATTATATCCTGAGAAAAGTGGATTTTGAGGGGTATAGCTCCATAGAGTCCCATTCATTCTGCACTGGCCTGTGAGCGCCCCCTATATGGAACTCTGGTGGAACTGCAACCAGTTCAGAAGCCGGAAGTAACGACAGAGTGGAGCTTCTTCCCTTATTAGAAATTCTTTGTTTGCATGTCATTCATCATTGAATGACATGTCATCATTATTACGTTGTCATTATCTTTATTGTGACTATTATTGCCACTGTCCATCACACCCCCAACCGGCACCGTCAGACACCGCCTACCAAGAGCCTGGGTCTGTCCCATGTTTCTTCCGAAAAAGGGAGGTTTTCCTCGCCACTGTCGCATTTACGCACTTATGCATGCTCTTGGGGGAATTACTGGAATTGTTGGGTCTTTGTAAATTATAGAGTGTGGTCTAGATCTGTGAAGTGTCCTGAGATAACTCTTGTTATGATTTGATGCTATAAATAAAATTGAATTGAATGTAAACGCAGAGTGACCTCCATCTTGTGTTATCAAGACACCTTTCTTTCTTTCTTTCGATCCCCATTAGCTACTACATTAAGCAGCAGCTATTCTTCCTGGGGTCTTAACAATTTTTACCAAAATATTAACATCAAAGCTGTACAACAATGAAGACAAATACAGAAGTGCACACAACATCTTCTAAATCATCTAACTAACAAACATACACACAACACAACATAACACATATTCACTAAACATAAAAACATATAACAATATAAGCTCTTCTATGTACAAAATATTACCACTCTCTGGGTGTAATATAAAATAAAAATCACGCTTCCATTGCCATAGCTCATTATGCAGTCATTATTAATAACATATGTAGCTGCCAGCAGAGACAGTTGCATAATTTAAGTTTCATAAAAGAATAGTTTTTTTTTTTAATTTGATAAGAAACCACATTTAAATATATCATAATATATTTATATTTCTCTGCATTTCTTTTACTTTGAAATATGTGTACAAGCTGACCTGTTTATGTAGGCTTATATAGCGGAACTATTGTTCTGAGGTTCGGTTGGTTCAGACATTTATTGATGTAACACCAGCATTCAGCAGCAGTACCCGATCCGTGCCGCCTGTAAGATCCGTTCTGCGCATGCGCATAATTCAGCGCATGCGCAGAAACTCAACGTGTTTTACGACATTGCCTGATCAGTTCTACGCTTGCGCACAGCTCTATGGTTACCGGAAGAAAACATTAGACCAGGGGTGGCGAACCTGTGGCTCTTGAGCCGTATGCGGCTCTTTGCCTGCTCCTGTGAGGCTCTCACTGTGTGGCTGGGGGCTGTGTCATTGGTTGATTGTTGTTTTTAACTTTTCTGAAACATACAGTATTTCAGATAAGTAAAAAAAAAACACATTTGAATGCATCTGCCAATACATTTGCCAATTATTTTAAAATGGAAAATAATGCAGCAGAGTTTTGAGGACAGATTCTGCAACCTGAGGAAAAACAGCGGCCACAGATCACCTTCCTCGTTAACCCTTTCACTGCTGAATCCGATTGTTTGAAAGCCCCTTTAGTGAGAAATGAGTGAGAGAGTTCTTCGAGTGGCCACAACCGAGTTCAAGCAAGACCTGAAAAGGATTGTGGATAACAAAGACTGTCAGGTTTCCCACTGAGTCAATCTAAGTGAAACTATGAAAACTGCTATGTATTATGACTGTCATCAGATCTGGAAGACACTGTTGCTGTTGTAGTGTGGACGTGCATGTGTTGTGTGGCTTTTTGCTATGGTGCGGTTTTTTTTGTGGCTCTTTATACCTAACTGGTTGGCCACCCCCTGCATCAGACAGTGACAGTAGACCGTTATGATGGCAGAGATGAAGTTTACAAGGTGTTTGCTGGAGTTGCCTAAAGTATCTGTTAATGATATACGGAGCGTCGTCTGGCCATCCAGTACAACACCATGTAGCAAATTAAATAAAGGCTTCAAATTTTACGTTTCATCATTTCTTTGCAACTTTGAAGGTAATTTGCTAACGCTAGCTAGCCTGAGCTAGAAGCCTTCCTTTGGTGTTATAAGTCATGACTCCGTCCTGCTTCACGTTAATCATGCTTGAAATAAAGTTTAAGCATGTGTATACCTCTCACTTTATGTGTTTGTACTTTTATGAAAGTATCAGGTAAAAACAGGGCTACAAATGAGATCTCTGTAAGAGACCAGCTAACTCCTAGCAAACTATTATGTAGCTCAATGCTGGACATTTCACCCCTAATTCCGATCACTTTACTTTATTTGTATTTGTTTAGTATTTGGTTTAGAAGCCTTTATTGGTGATTTTTTACGGTACAAAGTCCTGCTACATACGTACATATATAGCCAGCTATATATGCTCCGCTATGTCGCGTTAGCACGCAGCTACAATAGTTAGCTATGAGTATGCTAACGTTAGATTGTAGTGGAACGAAGCAGCACTTTCTAACGTCAAAAATCACAGATAAAGGCTTCTGAACCAAACACTACACAATCGGACATGTTTCAGCAGGAATGTGACCCGGAATTGGGCAGAATTTAACAACATTGCCAGCTAAGATGACATGTTTACTGCCGTTAGCATGTAGCTACTATAGTGGTATACAGCAGTGGTGGCTGGAAGAGCTGTCATCCCGTCTTCGAAAGGACACTTAGCTATGTACATTTACACTTCATCGCATTAATAATATACAGTCTATGGTTATTAGTCAAGACGAAGTATTAAAAGTTAAAACCAGTGCTTAATTTGTAAAGTGGGAGGTCCCGGAGCGCAGAGGGGGGGTGGATCCGGCGACTCAAAACGGGGCTTGGAGGTAACGGAACCAAAACAGAAATTACACCTGCCTACGTAGCTTCTCTGACTCTGACTAAAAAAGCCTAAACAACGCTGTGTGTACATCAGGGCAATGTTTATTTTTATTTCAGAACGTGCACTGCATCGGTGCGAAATGTAAAAAAAATTAAAAATACACTGCAACGATCGTTTTCAAAAGCAGCAACTATCCATCGGACAATTAAAAAATAAAACCCACCGTGGTCTCCACATTCTTGATCGGCAGAAACGATTTTTGCTTGTTTGGGATCCGACTGGCCAGCGTATTTGAAAAAGTTAAGCAAACTTTGTTGTCTTTTTGACATTTTTATCCTCAACCAGCACAAGCGCTTGTGTCACTTGGAGTGCAGCGCCGCGCTGTTGAAGTGCCGATCCCCTCCCTCCCTCCGTCCCTCTCCCCCCTCCGTCCCTCTCCTCCCTCCATCCCTCTCCCCCCTCTGTCTCCTCTCCCCCCTCCGTCTCCTCTCCCCCCTCCGTCCCTCTCCTCCCTCCGTCTCCTCTCCCCCCTCCGTCCCTCTCCCCCCTCCGTCTCCTCTCCCCCCTCCGTCCCTCTCCTCCCTCCGTCTCCTCTCCTCCCTCCGTCTCCTCTCCTCCCTCCGTCCCTCTCCCCCCTCCGTCCCTCTCCCCCCTCTGTCTCCTCTCCCCCCTCTGTCTTACCCTGAAAATTCACCTCAAAACGCATTGAAAATGCAAACACAAGACTTTTGTGGAACTCCAATGGGGAATAAAGACTAACAAGACAGATAACAACATTGAACACTACACAAACAGTAGTTTATTTTTTTCATTTAGGCGATTAATTTTTCATAGTGACACAGGAGGTGCCGAATCCAATAAAAAAGGTTCCGGATCCAACGTCGGAGGTGCCGGAACATGTTCCGGCGTGTTCCGGCTCAAATTAAGCCCTGGTTAAAACATTAACATAAACAACACAACAACGACGTCGCTACACGGTTTTGGATCAGTGACAACAAGTCTTGATTGTTTGTATGACTATTGTATAATAAAGATTTAATACAAAAGTTGTGATGTTTGGTCGTAAAGTGTTTCAACGCATGCGTGGTACAAATCGCACAGGGACACTGTTAGTTTTCTACTACGTAATCATGCGCATGCGCAGAACGGATCTTACAGGCGGTACGGATCTGGTACTGACACCAAGCAAGTTCACCGAGAAACACACGGGAGAGAAGTTGCTTTTTTGTTACCTGTTTTCACTCCCCTGGAGTTAACGCGGCCAATGAGGTATGCATAGTTCTTTTAATGTGTAATTATCAATGTAAAAGCATAACTGTGTTACGGTTTATTAACAGTCAATCTAACGTTGTGTTGTTTATTTATTCATGTGCTATTCTCTGTGAGAATATTCTTATTTCTGTAACTTATGTGATTTTTATGTTTTATTTAGTTCTCACGGCATGTTTGATGGCATCGAGGATGACATGATTCAACTAATAAATGCCCGTAAACAAGAGCGCCTTGTGTCCGTGTCTGTTAACTGGAGGGAGCAATAACATACCGTATTTTCCGGACTATAAGTCGCTCCGGAGTATAAGTCGCATCAGTCAAAAAATGTGTCATGAAGAGGAAAAAAACATATATAAGTCGCACTGGACTATAAGTCGCATTTATTTAGAAATTTATTTCACAAAATCCAAGATCAAGAACAGGAAAGGCAAGTTATTCAACTACACAACAGCACACAGAACAAGGGGCTGAATACGGTAGGTGTCCGGTATGTTAACGTAACACATTAACAGTTATTCAACTACACAGTAGCACACAGAACAACTACCAGGGCGTGGAGACGTAACTGCAGCGTTGACGAGCCTCTCCCAGCAGCACGCTGTTCAAGCACCCATCTGTGGACTCGTTCCTCCAGCTCTGGCCATCTTGCTTTCAGCCCGCGATTAGCCGATTAGCCGACTAGCTTTCTTTGTTTTCTTCATTGCAGTAAGAGTCACCTTTTCGCCAGTCCCTCGCAAGTTTCTCTCTCACTCCAAACTTTCTTTGTGCTGCTCGATTACTGTTTTCGGCTGCATATTTTACTACCTGCAGTTTGTAATCTGCAGAATAAGATTTTCTTTTCTTTCTCAGTTGTTTTTAGGAGCAGCATATAGTTGTCACAAGCCTAGAGCGCCTCTCGCGGCTGTAGATGGTAATGTTTTCAGTATGAAATAACATTTAAAAACATGTTAAATTATATATATTTTGATATATAAGTCGCACCTGACTATAAGTCGCAGGACCAGCCAAAGTATGAAAAAAAGTGCGACTTATAGTCCGGAAAATACGGTAATTACAGTTACTCCAAAGTAAATAAATACAGTCTCAGTCGTTTGGAAAAACTAACATTGTGCCTTTCTGAAACCAAAAATAACGGGAGCGAGTTCCATGCCACCATTGCTCTATAACACGATGTTCTTTGAAGTTGATTTGTTCGACAGACAGGTAACAAGAAACGCCCTTCACTTGATTGGCGAGTGGAATGAGTATGAACGTCACTGAAGAAAGTCAATCTTTTATAAATAATTTCTGGTGCTTTTGTAATAATTATATTTTTTAAGAATTTAATAAGAGAATAATTAATTCTGCTTCTTACATGAAGCCATCTTGCTGTCTGTTAATGATGTCATGTGTCAGTCAGTCCGTCTAAAACTCTGATAAACAGAAACGTAATGACAAACAATGTTCTGGGAGGTTGATATTTAATATTAGGCCTGAACAAAAACAAAACACTCTCACCTGTTTGAAATTTCAATTCTGCGCCCAGACTATGACCTGATTATTTTGTTTAGCCGGTCGGCACGGGTTGGACAAAATAATTAACTCTAGCCTCTCTTCAGAATGTGGTATTCATTTAGCATGAAGGAGTCCGTGGGCCAGACCGTCAGGAAGGAGAAATCAAATCGCACTGAGGCAGAATAGTGAAAAAATAAATAAAAATAAAAAGCACATCAGTGTAATAATAAAGTAATGAGAGACAATCATTGTCGGGCTGGAAAATGGATTCCATTTGTGTCGGAGGCACATTTCATTGTAGTTCAGACAATGAAGGACACAGTTCATGGCACCAAATTCATCAACTGATCTGCAACCACCTCCATCCATTCACTCCCCTCCCGCTCTCTCTTTCTCTATCCCTCCTTTCTATTCTCTTCTACTTCTATTGTGTTCGAGGCGGGTCCCGTGTTTTTCATTGTTACCGCTGTGTGGCACCTCTCTATTTTTAATCAAGGCCTTCAGGACTAAAGATAGAGCCGTGCTTCATTGCAGTCAAAGAGCCTTGGCTCTGTTATTTAATTATTCTATCAGTTTTCTGTCTCCGTCATAAAGAATAGATCCTATTGTTGAGAGAGAGTTCTCATTTGGAGGATCTAAATGGGAGCGTGGGAGAAGAATGGCTCTGTCATGTTACAGACGCCTTCATCTCCTGTGTTCATCGTTGCTGAATGGACTTTAAATAGACGCTGATAACATCAATGTCAGAGGCAAAGCAAAAATCAATTTAAGAGCTCTGTCAAGTGGAAATATGATGAAGTGCATTTGTCCTCGAGGTTAAAACTAAATGATTTTTAGCAGTGACCTGAAAGGAAACGCATCAAGAGGAGGGCAAAGTGTCAGAAACAGGAAACGGTGATTACATAGTGGAGACTTTTCCAGGAAATGAACTTAACCCTTGAGAACGGAGCAGGAGATTGTTGTTCACATGATCCCTTTTAAACCAATCTAAACTAAAAACCACAACAGCTAGACAGTTAATTCTTCTTGCTGCAGAGAGTGTAGCATATGCTGTCTCTCTCTTAGGGCCCTATTTTAACGGTCTAAGTGCAGGTGCGTTTAGGGCGTGTCCAAATCCACTTTTGCTAGTTTGACGGCGGAAAAAAGGGTCCGTGGTCCGGGTGCATGGTTCTAAAAGGTTGTACTTAGTGTCTTCATTAATCAGAGGTGTGTTTTGGGCGTAACATGCAATCAACCAATCAGAGATCATCTCCCATTCCCTTTAAAAGCCAGGCGCGTTTGGACCTTGACACATTGCTATTATGATGGAGGATTTGCACCGTAATATTTGTGTGTGTGCTGCTGTGCATCCCTGTGTGTGTAACAAGCATAGTGTGCACGCGCTGTGCACGAGCCTAGGAGCATTTTACTAATGCTCTGTTAAAATAACAATGAAATGCTGCGTTATTGACTTTAGACCAGGTTTTTGTTGGTCAATGGCGCGATCACTTCCCATTGCCTCAAGATAGCAACACGCCCAGAATGCACCTGAACACACCTCCCTGTAAGACCAGGACGCCCAGAATGCACCTGAACACACCTCCCTGTAAGACCAGCACACCCAGAATGCACCTGAACACACCTCCCTGTAAGACCAGCACGCCCAGAATGCACCTGAACACACCTCCCTGTAAGACCAGCACGCCCAGAATGCACCTAAACACACCTCCCTGTAAGACCAGCACGCCCAGAATGCACCTGAACACACCTCCCTGTAAGACCAGCACACCCAGAATGCACCTGAACACACCTCCCTGTAAGACCAGCACGCCCAGAATGCACCTGAACACACCTCCCTGTAAGACCAGCACGCCCAGAATGCACCTGAACACACCTCCCTGTAAGACCAGCACGCCCATGGGCGCAAAGATGGGCGCAGGTGCATTTGCTATTCCTTCTTCCAGACTTCCAGGCTTTTTTGTAGCTGGGTATATCATTTGTGCGTCTAAATATGAATGTGGATAACGTTAGTGATAGCGAGATGCTTGCTACAGTTACATCAGCCCCAGCATTCATCCGGGACATGGTCAAACCCTATACCCCAACCCGCCCACTCCGCTCTGTATCAGCCAACCTGCATGCTGCCCCCTCACAGCGAGTCCCGACTGTTTGCTGTCCTGGCTCCTAAATGGTGGAATGACCTCCCTATCCTACGCATCTTCCGCCGAAGGCTAAAAACACATCTGTTCCGACTACACCTCGGATAAACATGGAACAAAATTATAATATAAATATACAGTATATATATATATATATATATATATATATATATATATATATATATATATATATATATATATATATATATTTCTTGAAACTGCACTTTCATATGTCTCTTTGTAGCTTTGCTTATTTAAAGCTAAAGTACTTGCACTTACTTCTTGCCATCAGGGTTGAAAGCACTTAATTGTAAGTCGCTTTGGATAAAAGCGTTAGCTAAATGACATATAACTTAATGTAATGTAACATTTCTAGGGATGAATCGACGAAAACACGTTTTATTTCTCAGATTTTCTGCTTTGTTCTAACGCCGCTGGGCGCTCCCTCTCTTCAGTGACTTTCTATCTCGCACGACCATATAATGTTACCATGCTTTCGGGCGGTCGTTGAGGCTCCGTCTAAAACTCTGCCATTTCAACTAGCTTTGAAGCTTTATGTAACATAAAAATAAAATGGATTATGGATAATTTAATTTCTATTGTTTGTAGCTGACTTTACCAGCTGACTTCTCTATTGGCTGTAGAAACAGGAGATGTCTCTTACGTTCTAAAACCAGCCTCTGGAGACTCCACCAGCTGACTTCTCTATTGGCTGTAGAAACAGGAGACGTCTCTTACGTTCTAAAACCAGCCTCTGGAGACTCCACCAGCTGACTTCTGTATTGGCTGTAGAAACAGGAGACGTCTCTTACGTTCTAAAACCAGCCTCTGGAGACTCCACCAGCTGACTTCTCTATTGGCTGTAGAAACAGGAGACGTCTCTTACGTTCTAAAACCAGCCTCTGGAGACTCCACCAGCTGACTTCTCTATTGGCTGTAGAAACAGGTGACGTCTCTTATGTTCTAAAACCAGCCTCTGGAGACTCCACCAGCTGACTTCTCTATTGGCTGTAGAAACAGGAGACGTCTCTTATGTTCTAAAACCAGCCTCTGGAGACTCCACCAGCTGACTTCTCTATTGGCTGTAGAAACAGGAGACGTCTCTTACGTTCTAAAACCAGCCTCTGGAGACTCCACCAGCTGAGTGGCAGTGACGCCATCAGCTGGTTTGAGTCGAGATGAGACGGGCCGGTTCAGACCGCTGAAACTTTTCTCTGCGACGTTCTAACGCAATTTTGTCTCATCGCAAATCTTTGGTCTGAACTGGGCTTTACAAGAATTGAATTTTGGGTTGTTATGAGGTGCTTGCACAGACGATCCATGCGGCCGTTTTCTGCGTGATGACGGGCTGAATTTAAGATGGTGTGATTGAGTCTGAGAGGTTGGACCCAACTTATTAAAATATATGTTATATTTGTTTAATTAGAGCACATTCACGTACACACTTTCAAGTGAAGAGGGATAGAAACTTTGGTAATAAACATTTAATGTTTTAATAGGTAGATAGTAGGTTCTGTCAGAGGTTTCTGCATATAAAAACAAAAAATTTTCTCACCGCTTTGTGCAAACTCTCTCTTGAGGGAATTGTTGGGTCTTTGTTAATTATAGAGTGTGGTGTAGACCTACTCTGTCTGTAAAGTGTCCTGAGATAACTTCTGTTATGTTATGTTTTGACGTCTGTGTTGACGCTCATCAAGACTCATTGCAGGCTGACAATGTATACTTACTTACTATACATTTGGACAAACAATTTGGACACTACTGACGATGTCTCCGTGCACCAATCCCGCTCCATAAAGACATTTTTCTTTCCCTTTTTGGTGTGGCAAGAACTTGATTTGTCTGCACTTTTGGGATGAACTGGAACACTGACTGTGAGCCAGGCCTTAATATAAAATATACAACATACGACAGCAAAGCCCAGCCAGATGTTGACAGCTCCTCGCTATCCCTTCTCACCTTGAAGTTTTTTCATCTTGGAACGGTCGCAGCAATGTTTCACTCCGGTTTTGGCTCGACTCGGTCGCTTTCCGCTCCAGCAGTTCGTCTTCCTCTAAGTGATGAATCTGCTTCCTTACCTTGGACTTCTTCCCAGAAAACAAACAGCCACCAGACAGCAGGTGCTAAAGATTTAATGAAATTTGGACCACTGATGTGCAGCTGCATTCGGTGACAGAGTGCAAAAACATTTATACATGTGAAAAGTTTTAGTTTATTCCCTGTTTCAAACTTGTTAGTTTTGTCAGAAGGGTATCGCTGAGGAGATTACTACATAAATCGACTTATCAGTTGTCACGGCATAACCACACTCTGGGAAAACATGATATCATCCCGTTCTGTATGGAATCATCCGTGTTATTTTGGGGTAATTAAAATTAGGTAGTTAAAGAGAAACCCATAAATTTGTATTTTACAGATTTGTCCCGAAGACAACAGAAGGGTTAACTGTTTATAAAGCAATAAGTATTATAACCCAATTCTGTGTTACACCTTCTTAGCCAACTTCATACCAACTTATCACCACTAGTTTTACACTTATTTTTGGATTTCATGATCAATGGTCATGTTATGCATATGCATGTAATGTACATGACATTTTAGGTCATTCTGGAGTTAAAACAGCAGAAATTATGAAACTAATAGTTAAAATTAAGTTAAATTAAAGACTTAAATTAATTTTAAAAAAAAATTGTTAAAAAACACATAATTATAACTAAATTTTTTCTTGCACTCCGTTGCTCTGTTCCGTCACTGGCAAGTGTGTGTGTGTGTGTGTGTGTGTGTGTGTGTGTGTGTGTGTGTGTGTGTGTGTGTGTGGGTAGGGGGGTGGGGGTGTGTAATGATTGGGTCGTGTAAACGTGTGGATGTTACGGGAGAGAGAGAGAAGCTTCTGTATACAGGGGGATGTGTGACTGCTGTAGTACTATTTAATTATTTTGTCTATTATATGTTGTTTATTTTTAATTTATTATTTTATAACATTACATTATATAGATTGCGTGCTAATGCACTTTTTAATGCACTTTTTTAAGTTAGTTTAACCCTTAATGGATGGGTTGGCTGTAAAACTGAATTGCCCCTTTGGGGATTAATAAAGTTATCTGAATCTGAATCTGAAAAAAATCAGAGGAACATTTGTTGATGGATTATCACATTCTTCAACAGATGTCAAAGTTTAGTCAGCATACTGTTTTGAAACCATTTTATTATTCTTAATGGCAGCACATAATCACATATGTGGTCTAGGAAGAAAAGATATTCTATAAATTGAAATAAAATACCCAAAATTCAATTAAAGAAACCCATATTTCTGATATAGAAACTTTGAAAACAGGTCAAATTTGACCCTAAGACAACATGAGGGTTATAGCCCTGCTGGCGACCAATGGGAAAACGATTGTGCCGTGACACAATTAACAGAAAATGTTTCTAACATTGTTACTTTAGATTGTTGGTCAACCAAAATATGCTTTTTTCTGACTTCACTTTGGGCTGCTGTAACATTTAATAGGTATTTGATTTTTTTAGTTTATGAAAAAGTAAAAAAATAGCAATGAACTACGGAAAGTATGATGGAAAACATAACTGCAAGGCTCAAAATCCTTTCTTTCGGGTGCATTTAAATTACATTGCAGATTTTACTCCACCATTTGGTGTATTTGTCTTTCGTCCTCTGCACTTCCACGGCTGCTGCGACCCAATGCAACATTTCCTTCCTTCCCAGTTCAAAATGAGGAAATCTTCAGCGTTATAATGTAACTCGAGCTGCCTTTGCCTTTAATTTTCTCAAAAAACTTGAAGTGATTGTACTGTACAGTAGGTTTTACAATGTCAGAGTCAGGGTCATCCTGCACAGGATTACATTTAAATGTCAGCAAATACCTGAAAGAAAACATGTATTCACTTACAGTTTTTTACAATCACTTTGGAACTAATTTCAGAACTTTGACGTCATTTTTCAAAACTCTAGATACAAAACTCGCAACCAATGATCAAAATACACATTTTTTTCAAAACTAACACTTGTTATAATTGCTTGGATACAATACACATAAACCAAAGATCATTTGTTCATTTAACAAAGATCACCTGTTCAATATGACACAACTTAACATCAAAGTACTACTACTTCACAAAGCAATTCACAGATTACATTTCAGAATATTGTCTGTTCATTTCATTACAATCATCTAACTATCAATCGATACAACTACTCTAAATGATAAGTACCTGTTGCATTACTCTTAATGAATAGTTGTATGGAAACAGACAAACTATATTCCATGTTTAGATCATGAAAGTTTCAAGATAACGAGATTCATTGTCACCAATTAGTGTGGAGCATGAACCAATTAGACTACATTATCTATGGATGTTATATTTTATCATCATTCTTTACTGTAACGTACTACTGTTCACCAGTCACTGTTTCTATGCTCCCATGTACTACCTTTACTGTAATGTACTACTGTTTACAGTATCAGACACTGTTTCTATGGTCCATGTACTACCTTTACTGTAATGTACTACTGTTTACAGTATCAGACACTGTTTCTATGGTCCCATGTACTACCTTTACTGTAATGTACTACTGTTTACCAGACACTGTTTCTATGGTCCCATGTACTACCTTTACTGTAATGTACTACTGTTTACAGTATCAGACACTGTTTCTATGGTCCATGTACTACCTTTACTGTAATGTACTACTGTTTACTAGTCACTGTTTCTATGCTCCCATGTACTACCTTTACTGTAATGTACTACTGTTTACAGTATCAGACACTGTTTCTATGGTCCCATGTACTACCTTTACTGTAATGTACTACTGTTTACAGTATCAGACACTGTTTCTATGGTCCCATGTACTACCTTTACTGTAATGTACTACTGTTTATCAGACACTGTTTCTATGGTGCCATGTACCACCTTTACTAAATGTACTACTGTTTACTAGACACTGTTTCTATGCTCCCATGTACTACCTTTTCAGACTATTTACAGTATTGGCAGTACTGCACTGTATGGATGCAGGCCCTTGGAACTGCTTGTCCAATTCTGCCAACTTGTTACCGATGATTGAGATATATAATTTATATATACTTTATATAAAGTACTGTATATATATATATTACAGTATATACTGTATAGTCGTACCACATTGTTCGCCATGCCCAAAGGTTTTTTCCAAGATGTTTGGCTAGTTGCGATGTAGATGAGAACGTGTGGCCAAATCCACAAGACAGAGTTGATGAAAATGTAGAAGTACAGTAATCACTCCTTTGTTTTGCTTTTCACTGTAAAGTACAAGCAAGTTGAGGAACACTGCATTTGATGTTTTACAGTACTACTGTCTTTTCTTTTCTATTTCGTAGCTAATTATTTAGCTTTGATTCAAATAAACCTATGTTGTGACTGTACTGTATTGTTTTTCATCAATACATTTCAGATTTTGTTCAATGACTCCACATTGGCCTGTAGTATTCTCTCTTCTACTGCAGTACTTCTACAGGGATATATTTACATGCAGTACCATAATGAAACATGTATCACCTATTTTGTACTACAATAGTTAATGATTGTACGAACACTGACCCAGTGAGACTATGGGTAGCTTGTGTGTGGGTGATCTAAAGTAACGTTTCAATGGTATTTCACAATCAATTAGTTTTTTCAACCAACGATTGTGCAAAAGCGCAATATTTATTTAAAGATATGAATGCACAATGCAATGTTTTGAACATTGGACAGCCTGTGTTACAATTAGTAACAAAGTGATTGTAAAAAACTGTAATTTATGAGTTTAAAAATGAGGACATTTTCAACATGGTACAATATCCACAGTTTTTTTTACACGATTCTGCTCCATCTCGTCTGTCCGTGCGCTGGTCCTCTTTTCGTGCCATGACATTATCAGTCATAAATTAGTTTTTTTTAAGTGCATGAGAAAATGAACTTTTGGCGTGTCAGCGTGTGAAAAGTGAGTCTAACATATGACATGGATATACATTATCTATACATTGTGTGTGTGTGTGTGTGTGTGTGTGTGTGTGTGTGTTTGGTGATATTTTTGTGTGAAACTGCTTACCTGGAGGAAATTGTCAAGTTGATGAGCCTACTGTGACCCCCATCTCCTCACACTGTCACCTGCTGACATGCGCAGAAAACTGGGATGGGATTGTGTGATGGCGTGTGTGTGTGTGTGTGTGTGTGTGTGTGTGTGTGTGTGTGTGTACTCGCCCTCAGGTTTATCTTGTTGTGATTTCCTGGATGTTATGGCCTGATTTTAATGATAACAGCACTCTGTCAGCAGTCTACAGAAACCCTCCTATAAGCATTTTTGCCCCTTTAGTACCAACTGAGCCTCAATACTCCCCCCCAACACACACACACACACACACACACGCTGTGGGGGGTCTGTGTTGCTACAGTATATATATCCAACTTCCTACATCAGACTGTGGTTTCCGCAGCTGGTTGTTTGCAGCTCCCTTTAATGAAACTAAATTAAAAACAAATTTATTGCCGCTCCACATCTGAACTTTACATTAACGGTTGTTGTAATGTGTTATTCAGATGAAATACACACACACACTTTTATTAAAATAAGAGGAATTAAAAACCTCACTGTATGACAAGGTTTTTATTCAAGACACACAGCTGTTAGAAACAAGCCTTTATTACATCCTGCACTAATGCATACATCTTGCAATTTTTTTCATAATGTTAAATAGTTATATCTACATATTTATTTCTGTATTTATCGTTTGTTTATTTAATGTTAATGTTTAATATGTTTATGTATGCACCAACAACCAAGGCGTATTCCCCGGTGTTACTTACTTGGCAATAAATCCTTTTCTGATTCTGACTTCAAATATTTATCAGGAAGCCCACAAACCAATGGGTGTTGTCACTGCTGCTACATCCAATACATTTTAATATGGTGTGCGTGCGTGTGTGTGTGTGTGTGTGTGTGTGTGTGTGTGTGTGTGTGTGTGTGTGTGTGTGTGTGTGTGTGCGTGTGTGGGCTTGTTTAACTATATTTGTGGGGTCCAAAAACCGGGAGTCCAGTATACTTGTGGGGTCCCGACAGCTTTGTGGGGCCAAAATGCTGGACCCCACAAGGTTAAAGGTCTGTTTGAGGGTTAAGACTTGGTTTTAGGATTAGGGTTAGAATTAGGTTATGGTTAGGGTGAGGGTAAGGGTTAAGGTTAGGCATTTAGTGGTGATGGTTAAGGTTAGGGTAAGGGGCTAGGGAATGCATTATGTCAATGACGGGTCCCCACAAAGATAGTGCCACAAACTTGTGTGTGTGTGTGTGTGTGTGCTGTAGTAGCTCCCTGCTGTGCTGCTCCACAGCTATTGATCTGGCAATCTGAGGAGCAGCAGTAAGTGGAAGGTAAACAAGCTGCTCAAGGCCTGATGGAAGTGTTGTTATCCAGATCGGAGGGGGAGCGAGGCGTCTCCGCCTCGTCTTTTTGTAAGTGTTTATGGTATCCTCTTCAGTTAGTGCTGGTGTAGAATATTTAGCAGAGAACCTGATCAAAGAGCAACTTGGCCCGACACTCTTTTATCTTTCTTTACTCTCTCTCTCTCTCTCTCTCTCTCTCTCTCTCTCTCGCATTTGCTCTGGAGCTGCCTCAGTTTGCACTCGGCTGAGCGTTCAATCTGCGGAGGAAGCAGCCAGTTCAAGGGAGTGAGGGAGACAGGATTGTGAAAATGATGGTGAGAAAAACTCTTGGAACTGATTGTTTCCACCGGCGCTCAAAAAAAGACGACGAAAGAGCAGTTTTCTGAGTATCACAAACCCTTCCCAAAGGGGGTCAGCCCTATGGTCCCACAGCCCTATGTTCCCACAGCCCAATGGTCCCACAGTCCTATGGTCCCACAGCGCTGTTCCTACAGCCCTATGTTCCCACAGCCCTATGGTCCCACAGCCCAATGGTCCCACAGCCCAATGGTCCCACAGCCCAGTGGTCCCACAGCCCAATGGTCCCACAGTCCTATGGTCCCACAGCCCTATGGTCCCACAGCCCAGTGGTCCCACAGCCCAATGGTCCCACAGTCCTATGGTCCCACAGCCCTATGGTCCCACAGCCCAGTGGTCCCACAGCCCTATGTTCCCACAGCCCTATGTTCCCACAGCCCTATGTTCCCACAGCCCTATGGTCCCACAGCTCAATGGTCCCACAGCCCTATCTTCCCACAGCCCTATGTTCCCACAGCCCTATGGTCCCACAGCCCAATGATCCCACAGCCCTATCTTCCCACAGCCCAATGGTCCCACTATGTTCCCACAGCCCTATGGTCCCACAGCCCTATCTTCCCACAGCCCTATCTTCCCACAGCCCTATGGTCCCACAGTCCTATGTTCCTACAGCCCTATGGTCCCACAGCCCTATGTTCCCACAGTCCTATGTTCCTACAGCCCTATGGTCCCACAGCCCTATGTTCCCACAGTCCTATGTTCCTACAGCCCTATGGTCCCACAGCCCTATGGTCCCACAGCCCTATGTTCCCACATTTCTAGGACATTTTCAAAATTAGGTCTTGTGTTCCTACATTTCCCTTCAATTTAAGCCCTATCCTCCCACAACATTTTTTAGGGTTAGGGGGATAAAATCTGATACAAATTTATGAAAAAGGACATCTTAGAAATGTGGGAACTGTGGGAACATAGGGCCTAATTTTCAGTGGAAATTTTTTTTTTTTCGAAATGTGGGAACATAGGGCTGTGGGAACATAGGTACGCTACCCTGAAATTACTGTTTTTGGCCCTGACACACCAACCAGACGGCCGACCATCGGCAGTAAAGCCAGTCGGACTGATCAGTCGGGTCCCGAGGTCCAGATTTTGAGCGGCTCATCCGCTCACCATTTCCGGGTGAGTCCCGACTGTCCTGTCTCTGACTGAACATGTCAGGTCGGCCAAAATGAAGGCCGACGGCTCCTCGGACAGCCGACGGCACGGGACACACCGAACAGACTTGAGTGAGAAGAAGTTGAAGTATTGAGAACAGCTGGGAAAATGGGAATGGTTTTAAATATATGAACATATGAATATATATATATATTGTGACGGCCCCTGTGTGATCTGGCGGGGCCTCTCTGTAGGACTGATACCTCTCTGGTCTTACCCATCTTTGTTTTGAGTTGATTGCAGGTCTGGTGCACCTGGGAGCTGTGAGCTGATAAAGCTCCACCTGGTCAGACTACAGGCTCTCTCTTCACTGCAATCCAGACATCAACCATGGCCTGATCATCTTGCCTGCCACATCTTGTTTTGAGTTTATTTAAGTTACAGAGACCCACCTTGCACGTTACAAAATATATGTTTAGTTTATTTCTGTTCAGAAATTGATTCTGTACCAAAAACACTAAACATGATGATAGGTGAAGGAAGGTTAAACTAAAAACTCAAACAAAAACTGTTGATGGTAGGGCTGCACAATTATGGCCAAAATGATAATCACGATTATATGAGATAACACGTTACCCAGCAGCTAATGTTAGCCTACCGTTAGCTACAGTAAACACTAGTAACACGTTACACAGCAGCTAACGTTAGCCTACCGTTAGCTACAGTAAACACTAATAACACGTTACACAGCAGCTAACGTTAGCCTATCGTTAGCTACAGTAAACACTAATGACACGTTACACAGCAGCTAACGTTAGCCTATCGTTAGCTACAGTAAACACTAATAACACGTTACACAGCAGGTAACGTTAGCCTACCGTTAGCTACAGTAAACACTAATAACACGTTACACAGCAGCTAACGTTAGCCTATCGTTAGCTACAGTAAACACTAATAACACGTTACACAGCAGGTAACGTTAGCCTACCGTTAGCTACAGTAAATACTAATAACACGTTACACAGCAGGTAACGTTAGCCTACCGTTAGCTACAGTAAACACTAATAACACGTTACACAGCAGCTAACGTTAGCCTACCGTTAGCTACAGTAAACACTAATAACACGTTACACAGCAGGTAACGTTAGCTTACCATTTGCTACAGTAAATACTAATAACACGTTACACAGCAGGTAACGTTAGCCTAGGGCTGGGCGATATGGAGAAAACCAAAAATCACGATATTTCCGACCAAACACCTCGACATCAACACCGCAATGACACCGCAGCGCCGACCACCGGTGCCCCCACAAAACACCCACACAATGAGATTTTTGATAAACAATCATCAACAATGTGGATACAATGGCCGAGTGGGAAAAGGCAAACAACAGAACAGCCAGAACAGTCCGGTAAGTTCAGAAAACGACACCACTCCACTGCAACGCAGCCCCCAAAACCAGGAAAAGACAACACTTAAGCCACACTACGATATGACATCCAAAATCCAAGACGATATCTAGTCTCACACCACGACACCGATACAATATCAACACATTGCCCAGCTCTACGTTAGCCTACCGTTAGCTACAGCAAACACTAATAGCAATATATATATGAATAATACCAATAATGTATTAAACAAAAGTGGAATTTTTTTTTTTTTTAAGAAAATCATATTATAGCATGTCGAAAAGTCAAAGTATAGGTATGTCAAAAAAGTGATAAAAATGTATATTATAGTTTATCGAAGAAAGTGATAGACTTGGTATAGTTTGTCAAAAAAAATCTTTAAAAAGTCATAGTAAAGTATGTCCAAAAAAGTAGTAAAAGCCAAAGTCTAAAATATACAGGAAAAAAATGTCATAGTATAGTATGTTGAAAAAAGTGACAAAAAAGTATTAAATGTTGAAAAAAATAGTATAGTAATAGTCTAAAATTCTCATAGATATAAAAGTCATAGTATTGGGCGCCTGGGTGGCTCACCTGGTACAGTGGGCGCCCTTATATAGAGGTTTATGTCATGATGCAGCGGCCGCAGGCTTACTCCGACTTGCGGCCCTTTGCTGCATGTCATTCCCCCCCTCTCTCCCCTTTCTCTCCCCTTTCATGTTTTATGCTGTTCTATACAAATAAAGGCCTAAAATGCCCAAACAATTTTTTTTTAAAGTTATAGTATGACGAAAAACTTATCAAAAAAGTCATAGTATAGTATGTCAAAGAAAGTCTGGAAGAACATGCAAACTCCGGAGGAAGCCCGGGGCCCCCCTTCTGGAGCCAGGCCCAGATGGAGGGCCCGTCAGCGAGCGCCTGGTGGCCGGGTTTGCCATGGAGCCCGGCCGGGCATAGCCCGAAAAAGCTACGTGGCACCTCTCTCTCCAACCCATGGGCCCACCACCTGTGGGAGGAACAGCTGGGGTCGGGTGCGCTGCCACATGGGTGGCAGTGAAGGTCAGGGGCCTCGACGGACCAGACCCGGGCAGCAGACGCTGGCTCTGGGGACGTGGAACGTCACCTCTCTGTGGGGGAAGGAACCGGAACTTGTGCGGGAGGTGGAGCGCTACCAGTTGGATCTGGTGGGGCTTACCTCTACGCACAGTCTCGGTTCTGGAACCATACTCCTGGATAGGGGTTGGACTCTTTTCTTCTCCGGAGTTGCCCAGGGTGTGAGGCGCCGGGCGGGTGTGGGGATACTCACAAGCCCCCGGCTGAGCGCCGCTACGTTGGAGTTTACCCCGGTGGACGAGAGGGTCGCCTCCCTACGCCTGCGGGTTGTGGGGGGGAAAACTCTGACTGTTGTTTGTGCGTATGCACCAAACAAGAGCTCGGAGTATTCGGCCTTCTTGGAGACCTTGAATGGAGTCCTGTATGGGGCTCCAGTAGGGGACTCCATAGTTCTGCTGGGGGACTTCAACGCGCACGTGGGCAATGATGGAGACACATGGAGAGGCGTGATTGGGAGGAACGGCCTCCCTGATCTAAACCAGAGTGGTTGTTTGTTGTTGGACTTCTGTGCTAGTCATGGATTGTCTATAACGAACACCATGTTCGAACATAGGGATGCTCATAAGTGTACTTGGTACCAGAGCACCCTAGGCCAAAGGTCAATGATCGATTTTATAATCGTTTCATCTGATCTGAGGCCGTATGTTTTGGACACTCGGGTGAAGAGAGGGGCAGAGCTGTCAACTGATCACCATCTGGTGGTGAGTTGGGTCAGAGGGTGGGGGAAGACTCTGGACAGACCTGGTAAACCCAAACGGGTAGTGCGGGTGAACTGGGAACGTCTGGAGGAGGCCCCTGTCCGACAGACTTTCAACTCACACCTCCGGCGGAGCTTTTCGTGCATCCCTGTGGAGGCTGGGGGCATTGAACCCGAGTGGACAATGTTCAAAGTTTCCATTGCTGAAGCTGCGGCGGGGAGCTGTGGTCTTAGGGTCTTAGGTGCCTCAAGGGGCGGCAACCCACGAACACCGTGGTGGACACCGGTGGTCAGGGAAGCCGTCCGACTGAAGAAGGAGTCTTTCTGGGATATGTTATCCCAGGGGACTCCGGAGGCAGTTGCAAGGTACCGAAGGGCCCGAAGGGCTGCAGCCTCTGCCGTGAAAGAGGCAAAGCAGCGGGTGTGGGAGAAGTTCGGAGAAGACATGGAGAAGGACTTTCGGTCGGCACCAAGGTGCTTCTGGAAAACCGTTCGCCACCTCAGGAGGGGGAAGCGGGGAACCATCCAAGCTGTGTACAGTAAGGATGGGACGCTGCAGGTAATAGGGCGGTGGAAGGAGCACTTTGAGGAACTCCTAAATCCAACTAATACGCCCTCTATGGTAGAGGCAGAGCTGGAGGATGATGGGAGATTGTCGTCAATTTCCCTGGTGGAAGTTGCTGAGGTAGTTAAACAACTCCACAGTGGCAAAGCCCCAGGGATTGATGAGATCCGTCCAGAAATGCTTAAAGCTCTGGGTGTGGAGGGGTTGTCTTGGTTGACACGCCTCTTCAACATTGCGTGGAAGTCGGGGACGGTGCCTAAGGAGTGGCAGACCGGGGTGGTGGTTCCCCTTTTCAAAAAGGGGGACCAGAGGGTGTGTGCCAATTACAGGGGTATCACACTTCTCAGCCTCCCCGGTAAAGTCTACTCCAAGGTGCTGGAAAGGAGGGTTCGGTCGATAGTCGAACCTCAGGTTGAAGAGGAACAATGCGGATTCCGTCCTGGTCGTGGAACAACGGACCAGATCTTTACTCTCGCAAGGATCCTGGAGGGAGCCTGGGAGTATGCCCAACCGGTCTACATGTGCTTTGTGGATCTGGAGAAGGCGTATGACCGGGTCCCCCGGGAGACACTGTGGGAGGTGCTGCGGGAGTATGGGGTGAGGGGGTCCCTTCTCAGGGCCATCCAATCTCTGTACGACCAAAGCGAGAGCTGTGTCCGGGTTCTCGGCAGTAAGTCGGACTCGTTTCAGGTGAGAGTTGGCCTCCGCCAGGGCTGCGCTTTGTCACCAATCCTGTTTGTAGTATTTATGGACAGGATATCGAGGCGTAGTCGGGGTGGAGAGGGGTTGCAGTTTGGTGAGCTGGGGATCTCATCGCTGCTTTTTGCAGATGATGTGGTCCTGATGGCATCGTCGGCCTGTGACCTTCAGCACTCACTGGATCGGTTCGCAGCCGAGTGTGAAGCGGCTGGGATGAGGATCAGCACCTCTAAATCTGAGGCCATGGTTCTCAGCAGGAAACCGATGGAGTGCCTTCTCCAGGTAGGGAATGAGTCTTTACCCCAAGTGAAGGAGTTCAAGTACCTTGGAGTCTTGTTCGCGAGTGAGGGAACAATGGAGCGGGAGATTGGCCGGAGAATCGGCGCAGCGGGTGCGGTATTACACTCAATTTATCGCACCGTTGTGACGAAAAGAGAGCTGAGCCAGAAGGCAAAGCTCTCAATCTACCGGTCAGTTTTCGTTCCTACCCTCACCTATGGTCATGAAGGCTGGGTCATGACCGAAAGAACGAGATCCAGGGTACAAGCGGCCAAAATGGGTTTCCTCAGGAGGGTGACTGGCGTCTCCCTTAGAGATAGGGTGAGAAGCTCAGTCATCCGTGAGGAGCTCGGAGTAGAGCCGCTGCTCCTTCGCGTCGAAAGGATCCAGTTGAGGTGGTTCGGGCATCTGGTAAGGATGCCCCCTGGGCGCCTCCCTAGGGAGGTTTTCCAGGCACGTCCAGCTGGGAGGAGGCCTCGGGGAAGACCCAGGACTAGGTGGAGGGATTATATCTCCAACCTGGCCTGGGAACGCCTCGGGATCCCCCAGTCGGAGCTGGTTAATGTGGCTCGGGAAAGGGAAGTTTGGGGTCCCCTGCTGGAGCTGCTACCCCCGCGACCCGTTACCGGATAAGCGGAAGAAGATGGATGGATGGACCATATTGTTGTTGTACTGCACCGCTCTCTCTCACTGCTGCAGATCCTCTTTTCAGCTGGTCTCTGTTTTAGCTACAGAGTGAGACCTCTTTTCTTCTTCTTCTTCTGTACTATCTTTGATTGCACTGTACATGCCCAGTAGCTCAGATGTAGATCATGTCAGCTAGCTAGCTCCATAGACAGTAAAAGAAAGGCTGTTTCTACAACTTCGGTCAGTTACAAGGCAGGATTAGCTGGGAGACTTCTAAATGAGGGCGCACATGGAAGTAGTTCTTTTGTAGATGATGGTGAACTTGTGTGTGTTGTAGCAGTGCTTTGCTATTGAGAACGAGGTAGCATGCTAGCGTTAGCATGCTAACGAGCTAATGGTTGCGGTTAGCCTGCTCGTTTCGGCTTGTGACGTCACAAGCCGTGCCGATTTTGACCAGCTCACCCAGAGACTGAAGGCAGGACACATTCAGAAACTGTATCTCACTCTAAACAGCATGGATGGATTCTTTTCAAAGTTTGTATGTGTGTGGAAGCACCAGAGACACAAAATAACTCCCCAAATCCCAGAAAAAGTGATTTTTTCATAATATGGGCACTTTAAACTCTGAACACATCCTCCTTTTTTAAGAATGACTTCAGTGCCGTTCTTTGTTCTTTTCTCAAAGAAAAGCTGAACTCCAAGTCTTCCAGAGTCACGGCCAAAGCCGATTCCAAAGACCGCTGTTCACCAGCAGCAGCAGCTGCAGCCATAAGCCCCGCCCAACTACTCTATACACGATGTGATTGGCCCGGACAGAGTTTGGTTTTTCCAGCTCGCAAGCCAACGGAGAGTTGCTAGACGACCCTGGCTGCAAATTACATTTGCTGCCGCTAGGGCGGGTCTAGATTTCTAGGCTACGAGACTGCAACAAGTCGGCTGTTTGTCCCGAACTGACACGAACCACAAGAGCGTTTTCCGTCCTCATATCTAAACCAGAGAACGTAACGGTCCCGATTTTAAACACGTCGTCAACGTTGTCGCAGTTTGATTAGGTTTAGACACCAAAAGTACTTAGTTAGGTTTAGAAAAAGATTGTGGTTTGGTTTAAAATCAGACATTACTTCACTACAGCTTACACACGTGACGCACAACGTGACGTAGCTCTGTTTGTTCCGTAAAGTTTAAAATAAAAACCTCACAGTTTAGTTGTATTTACAAATGGGACATGAACCCCGGTCTCCTGGGTGAAAGTCCTGTGTTTGTGTGACCCATCCACCCCCACCGGAGCCAGTCCGCAGACGTTCTGCATTCGGTGGAAATCCAATATACATATCGCCAAAGGTTGTGACATATCACGGCAGACACTACGAGATTAGTTAGTTGAAAGAAAATATCAGTAGAAATCTACACTTCAAAGTGTAACTGTCATTCTTTTTTTAGTGGTGCCTGTTATTGTCAATTCAATGTTCAATTTGTTCCATAAAATGTTAGAAATGATTTCCTTTTATTTGTTTTAAATTCAACAAGCAATTTGTTGTATTTTAGAAGAATAAGAACTAAGTTCATTTTAATATCTGTTAAGTTATCGCAAGTAAAATTGTTATGGTGATATTCAACAATGTTAACCCGTATCGCATATTCTCCTCTAACCCGGTCTCACAGCAGTTTGTGTAAATGTCACGTTATTTTTAATCTATTGACACGTGTTCACAGGCATGTTTTTCTCGTTTTTTACGTGTAAATGTCACGTTATTTTTACGTGTTCACGCGCACGTTTTTTTACCGGGAGACGGCTGAAAAGGACGCCCCATATGCCGGGAAGCGGCAGCGAGACAATAACGGGATGGTGGAGGTTGGGTTTTAGGAAAAACCCTACGGCGAAAGGGCGCCTCACACACCGGGAGACGGCCGTGGGGGACGCGCGACAATAACGGGACGGTTGTGACTACAGGAAAACGTCGGTGAAACTACGGTGAAAGTCTTGTGTGGTTTGACCCATCGATCCCCCCGACCAGCCTCCCTACCCGGATTTTCGGCTCTTTATACTACTCCCTACCATGTTCATGCTGTGGCCACGAAATATGCTTCCCATTGAAATATATTACTTCACATTTTCCTGCTGGCCACCACGTAAAAAACGAGAAAAACATCCCCGTGAACACGTATCAATAGATTAAAAATAACTGCCGTGAGACCGGGCTGTCTCCTCATATCATATCGTGCAGCCCTAGTCAGAACTCCTCGGCCACTAGAGGGCGCCGCCACTATAAACGTAAATATAAGTCGTTATTGCTTGATCAAACAACTTATGTGGCCGTTTTTCGGGGGGTGGACAGACTCCATGGTTGAGTGTATTATGAGCAGTGTTGGGAACGTTACTTTAAAAAAGTAATTAGTTATAGTTACTCACTACTTGTTCCAAAAAGTAACTGAGTTAGTAACTGAATTACTCTATGATAAAAGTAACTCGTTACCAGGGAAAGTAACTATTTGCGTTACTGTTAAAAAAACAGTTGCTGTATGTCAAAGAATTTGGATTTTTTTGAGCAGTTGTTTAGTTGTGAGGTAGAAAGATCTATCTTCTGCTGCTGGGAGGACTTTGCTCCGAGTCCTTCTTTGCTAGTGGATGGCGAGCTATCCTCTGGTGGAGGTATCGCTGGTTTTGGTCACTAGCTTTGTAGATGCGTGTGTCGTTGTGAGATGCTTCATTAAATTAGAGTTGCTTACAACAGATGTTGACAAAGTCTTCTCTCCTGGACATAATGTACACATTACATGCACGTTCTCGCCTTTGACCACAATGAATTTGAAGTAGTGCTTATATCTCCACCTTGAAAACACCAACTTTTCATCAGATTGCTCCTGACTCGCCATCTCTGCTGCTTCATCGAATCTCTGTTTAGCTGTTGTGTGTGTGTGTGTGTGTGTGTGTGTGTGTGTGTGTGTGTGTGTGTGTGTGTGTGGCGCGTGTGCTGGCATGTGTGTAAAAACACAGGCTCTGATTGGCTACCATGAAACATGACTCTGCCTTAGCCAATCATAATCGCTTACCTCGTTATTAACCCACCTCCTCACTAGCTGTGAGCCAGGGGTGCGTTCGGATTACACAGTTTATTCAATCAATGCATAGTAACGCACCGCATTTAACGTCCAGTAACGTTAACGGCGTTGTAACGACGGGAAAAGTAATTAGTTAGATTACCGCGTTACTGAAAAAATAACGTCGTTACCTAACGCCGTTCTTTTAAACGGCGTTATTCCAAACACTGATTATGAAGACAACATACTGCTCTCCAAGATGGAACCCGTTCACTTTTGTCACTTGAATTCTCGCCTGAGGAGCCAATCGATGCACCTGTGCTTTTATTGTGTTTGTAACTGTGGGATATTTTAGTTGCAGCACTGTGTTGCCGTTGTATGGAGAAGGAACTTCGTAGACACTGCTCTTAGTATAAAAAGATTTATTACATCAGAGTTTTCAGCATCAATTTACAGACCCATGGATATCTGGAGAGATGACCGACCCAATCTTCAAAATTCTGCCTTTTCTTTGTGTGCACACAGCTTATATCTCAATGCATTGTATTAGCATAGGACGTGATTTGTAAGTATACCATTGGACCAGATAACTGACCAATCAATGCCTGTTATCTGGCACAACTCCAACAAAGGTCTCTTCTGTCTTGGGGGGACCTCTACTCATGTTAACAATTTCCAGATGTTCTCAGTGAATGTAGAGTAAATTTCATGCATCCTCCTTATACCAAAAACTTAGATCACAATGGTAAATAGTCAGATACCACATAACGCAAGGACTTGTGGCTCATTGAGGTCTGCATGTGTTCTCAGGCCACAAATACTGACGCCTGATTGCCATTGGAAAACAAAAGGGTTTTTGCTGTTTAGACACAAGTGTGTGTGTGTACGGCGTTAATGTGATTTAGACTTTAAAGGAGAAATCCGGCGCAAAATGAACCTAATGGTTAATAACACGTGTGTACCGAGTCAACTGTTCTCTGGGATGTGTTTTCATGCTAATCGAATGTGACCAGTTTTAGCAAAACTAATTATTTGCAAACCGCTAATTAGCTTGTAACGCTAGTAGTCGGGGCAGAGGGTAAAGTAAAAATGAATCGCTATTTCTACACCACTAACAAGGCTCAAAATATCACCACACTCCCACGGTAGCATAATGAGAAGAAGAAGAACATAAACAGAAGCATTGAGAACTTTGTAAGTGTACAGACAGTTTATTAAAAAGATTTTAAAGTTTATAAAGACAGTACCGTTCACGTATACAGGCAGGCGCCATCACGACCAGTCGAACGACGAATGCCGTGAATATATTTTAATCAACAGATATACAGTAATCCATGCATTTCCATGTAATGTCATTTCACAAACGTAATTCCTATCGACCCATTGGGAAACCATGAACCATGCGGGATTTCAAGTGACAGTTCAGCTCACGTTGCACGCCGTTCGGCGTTCGACTGGTCGTGTCCGTTTTCCTAAGAAGGGGGTACACGTGTTATTAACTCCTAGGTTCATTTTGCACCGGATTTGTCCTTTAATTTGTTTCTGTGTCAAATGACCTCCAGTCTTAAGGTGCTGACACACCAACCAGACGGCCGACCGTCGGCAGTAAAGCCAGTCGGACTGATCAGTCGGGTCCCGAGGTCCAAAAAATGCCTCAAAACACACTGAGGAGACGCCAACTTGAGCGTACGCTTACGAAACGTAATACGTCTCCATAGCAGCAGGCGGCGCTGCTCTGTATTGTTTCCATTAACAGTCTGATTATTTACCAGAAAATGAAAACCGGCAGCTGATTGGACGAACGCGTCACGTGGTTCTTTTTTCTCCAGAAATTCACAGCCAGACTGTCATGGCGGCTCGTTCAGAATACGATCTCATATTGGACTAAAATAGTTCACCGAAACGTGTTTCTGAAAACATTTGAAGAGAGAAATAGGCCGTGCAGTTGCTGAATCTGTCTTCATTTCAGATCAACAAAGGTCAGTTTAAAAGATTATCGTCAGATTTTGAGAGGCTCATCCGCTCGCCATTTCCGGGTGAGTCCCGACTGTCCTGTCTCTGACTGTCCTGTCTCTGACTGTCCTGTCTCTGACTGTCCTGTCTCTGGCTGAACATGTCAGGTCGGCCCAAATGAAGGCCGACGGCTCCTCGGACGGCCGACGGCACGAACACACCGAAAAGACTCGAGTCACCGATTATCGGGCTGGTGTGTCTTCTCTATTAAGTTACACAGCCACTGTTACACCAAATAAGTTAAGTTGAAAACAGTTATAGCTAGTATGTTGGAAAAAAAGTGACGAAAAAGTCATAGTATAGTATGTCGAAAAACAGTCATAAAAAAGTCATAGCATAGTATGTCAAAGAGTCATGGTATAGAACATTGAAAACCGTCATAGTATATATAGTATGTCGAAAAAAGTCATAGTATAGTATGTCGAAAAACAGTCATAAAAAAGTCATAGTATGCATTTTGCGCCGGATTTGCCCTTTAATTTGTTTCTATGTCAAATGACCTCCAGTCTTAAGTTTCTGTGTGCATTTTGAGCTTTTTACATTCATTCACAACCCTTCATTCAACATTTCTACAGTATACCACAAACACAAATCCAAATGAGCGCTCTTTAAAGGAACACGCCGACTTTAGCTTATTCACCGTATCCCCCAGAGTTAGACAAGTCCATACATACCCTTCTCATCTCTGTGGGTGCTGTAACGCTGTCTGACGGCCCCAGAGGCAGCAGCCCGTCACAGATCATGCAGGTGAATGGTTCCAGTAATCCTACTGCTCCCAATAAGTGACAAAATAACGCCAACATGTTCCTATTTACATGTTGTGATTTGTAGAGTAACAGCGTGTACAAATAACAACGTAACATGACACACAGCCATCTTCTAACCGTAAACAAACCGGGAACTATATTCTCAGGCGGAAGAATATAGTACTTGGGCGGAATGATTTGCTTTGCAGCAAGCCTGTCTGAGAATATAGTTCCCAGTTTGTCTACCGTTAGAAGATGGCTGTGTCTCATGTTACGTTGTTTTTTGTACACGCTGTGACTCTACAAATCACAACATGTAAATAGGAACATGTTGGCATTATTTTGTCTCTTATTGGGAGCAGTAGGCTAGCTGGAACCATTCACCTGCATGTACTGTGACGGGCTGCTGCCTCTGGGGCCGTCAGACAGCGTTACAGCACCCACAGAGATGAGAAGGGTATGTATGGACTTATCTAACTCTGGGGGTTACGGTGAATATGACAAATTCCCAATAAGTCGGCGTGTTCCATTAAACGATGATGCTTGCTGAGTCAAAACGGCTGACGAGGCGTTGAGTTGCCAAGAATACCCCAGCCCTCATTTCTTTGTGATTTATTTCTCGGTGCTGTTTGTTTGTCTGTTCATTTATTCGCTGTTTGTTTGTTTGTTTGTTTGTTTGTTGAGGCTGCTCAGCCATGCTCTCTCTAAATGCGGCTTCGCGCAGCGAGTCTGGACCGGTCGTATTTATAGATCAGCCTGTCTGAAGACCGAGCCTGCAGCCAGAGAGTAATGATGCGCTACAAATGGGACTCATCCAAAACTCGTTCTCCCTCTGCCCCCCCACGCAGCCCTATTAACCTTGACACACACACACACACACACACCAACACACACACACATTTATGGTATCTTTTTTTTATAGATTAAAAGCTTCAAGCAACCGTTTGCCAAGTTCTGCATCAACCTACACATTAAAGTTTAACATTATAACACTTTCAGCTTATGGAGCCTGTGCTAGTCGAGGCCGGAGGTCATTTTACAGCCACGTGTTCCATACACCCTCCAATCATATCTCCACAACGTCTCAGTGACAGCAGCTGGTCCATAGAAACAACAACGCCGAGCACTGCTGCCTGCTAATAATAATAATAATAATAAAAATAACTCCTCCTGTGTCATCATTCAGTTGTATGTGAAGCCTAAATTGTTTTTTTGATAGTATCATATTATGTTATTATATAAAAAGTAAGATTTCTGTCTTTTTTATTATAAAGCAGATCGATGTATATGCGCAATTACGCAATGCGTGACTAAATTGAAATTGAATCTGTCAAAACTAAACATGGAGACACAACGTTCACTTTTTATGCTCCACATATCTGAAACCAACTCGCAGAAAACTTGAAATCTGCTCCAACTCTTAGTTCTTTAGAATCACGGCTTAAAGAGCTCATATTCTGCTCATTTTCAGGTTCATAATTGTATTTTAAGGTTATATCAGAATAGGTTTACATGGTTTAATTTTCAGAAAACACCATATTTTTGTTGTACTGCACATTGCTGCAGCTCCTCTTTTCACCCTGTGTTCAGGTCTCTGTTTTAGCTACAGAGTGAGACCTCTCACTGCTGGAACATCTTTGTTGGCAGTCGCACATGCTCAGTAGCTAGGTAAGATCACATGCTCAGTAGCTAGGTAAGATCACACGCTCAGTAGCTAGGTAAGATCACATGCTCAGTAGCTAGGTAAGATCAGATGCTCAGTAGCTAGGTAAGATCACATGATCAGTAGCTAGGTAAGATCACATGCTCAGTAGCTAGGTAAGATCACATGATCAGTAGCTAGGTAAGATCACATGCTCAGTAGCTAGGTAAGGACTACATGAGCTAGCTAGCTGTTTCTCCAACTTCAGTAGTACAAGTCAGGATTAGCTGGGAGACTTCTTCTAAACGAGGGCGCACTTCCAACTTTGTGTGGAATACCTGCAGAACAGGGACATGGAAGTAGTTCTATACAATTTATTTTGTAGATTATGGTGAACTAGTGTGTGTTGTAGCAGTGTTTTGCCATTGAGAACGAGCTAGCATGCTAACGGTTAGCCCCCTAGGCCCCTCGTCTCGGATAGTGACGTAGAAAGCCGTGCAGATGTTGACCAGCTCACCCGGAGACTGAAGGCAGGACACATTCAGAAACCATATCTCACTCTAAACAGCATGGATGGTTTTTATCAAAGTTTGTATGCGTGTGGAAGCACCAGAGACACAAAATAACTCCCCAAATCCCAGAAAAAGTGATTTTTTCATAATATGGGCACTTTAATAATACGTACGTATAATAATAAGATTTTTTTTTTTAAAATAACATTCTGAAACTGGGCGCCCAGATAGCTCAGTTGGTAGAGCGGGCGCCCATATATAGAGGTTTACTCCTCAACGCAGCCCTTTGCTGCATGTAATTTCCTCTCTCTCTCCCCTTTCATTTCTTCTGCTGTCCTATCAAAATAAAGGCTGAAAATGCCCAAAAAATTATAAAAAAAAAGAAAAAAGAATAATAATTAATATTCTGAAACTGACAAACCAACATTCATGGCCACTTCACACGCTTGGCCAGCTGTGTGGAGTTGTGAAAGTAGGCCGGGTTTGAACTTCTCTCTGTAGCTTTGGTTTTTCATTCTTCACACAAATACTTCTGTCATTTTCTTTTTTTGTGCAACACCGTGAAAGACAGCCTGCCAGGCGTGTGCTGCTATCTTCATTTGCACGATTCAGCCTGTCTCCTGTGTGACAGCAGACGTGTTCAGAAGGAACTACTTTTTTCTTTTATATGCTGTTTTTGTGCACTTTTGCACAGCTGGGGGTTGCGTGTGCCCACTCTCATGTATTAGGTTCTGATATATCTCCTGGAAAATGTTTGCAACAGCTTTAAAAAAAGAGGCTCAAAAGTAAAAGAATTCAGTGCGAGCAAGAAACTAACGAACAGATTTTTTTCTTCCTTTGAACTTTAGGTTTGAAGACTCTTTGATTTAGATTTAATACTCCAAAGAAATTATTTACTGCCAGTGTTTGGTTATTCGGTGGGTGGCGACATGGACTTCACATTATGCAGTACCGTATATTAAACTTTGAAACCTGCACTGTTTATCAGACTGCAGCCTTATAACAAATTCCAAGGATGTCAGCAGGTGAGCAAACAAGGTAGGGTGGATTACAGCTCGTTGAGCTGACTTGTACCGCTTTCCCTGGGAAGAGGAGCAGAGCTCATGGTTTTGTCAAATGCATGCAGAACTCCGATTGTGTTTTGTCCAACCTATTCTCGCTCCCAACTCGTAAAATACGGATGCTTGGTCAGTGGCTCTCAGCGTCAGATACCGACGCAAAAATCACCTTTTAGCGTCTGTATGCTCGACCGCAGCGCTGGAACAGCTGGAACACACCGCACGCGTGCCTGATCGTGGGCCTGGCCATTCATACCGGAGGAGTATTTCTATGTGCCGGTCACGTCTCTCTCTGTCTGTCTGTCTGTCTCTCTCTCTCTCTCTCGCTCTGATAGAAAGAGACAGGATGAGTGGGGAAAACTGTGGTAATTGTAGCCTATATGTGGCTGGCTGTGTGTGTGTGTGTCTCTCTCTCTCTCTCTCTCTCTCTCTCTCTCTCTCTCTCTGTATCTCCGATAGAAAGAGACAGGCTGATTGGGGAAAACTGTGGTAATTGTAGCCTGGCTGTTTGTGTGTGTG